>NW_019102352.1:0-2821 GCF_001856785.1 Myzus persicae
GAAGTAAAATTGTATCCCTCTTCAACTTTGAGTTATCGCGACTTCACTGTACATCAAATATGTAAATATTATTGCTTTTTAATTAACACATGCATTCAAACCTTCTAAGCGTAGAGAAGCTGCGTTCAGCAGAAGCAACACTAATAGGCAGAGAAGCGATTATATATAATAATTTGTGCACATTAGGGAATATAATAGAATTGCAGTTATCAATTGATAACAAGGCGTCTTGACAAAGTTCCTGGCCTGAAAAAAAAATATTCAACAAATTATAGAATATACAAGATCTATCTAGAAATTAATATTGATATTAGGTACCTTCATTTTTTACACCCTGCCATTTTGTTTTCCATAGTTCCAATTCTGTCTGTAGTTCCAATTTATCATCAAGTTCTGTTTCATTGAAATTATATAATTTTGTGGCAGCCTCAATTATTTTTTTAAAATCTTCACCAGTAATATCTACAATGTATCGTGGAACTAACAGGCATAGATTCAATAACATCTTATTTTCTTTACTCAAGAACCGTGATTTTAAATCTTCAATAATGTTATCAAGTAAAGGTATATAAACAGAAACTCGATAATATTCTTCTGTTGTTTTTGCCGGATGGTTAGCACGGTTGGTTTGTTTTTTTGATAATCTAGGCACTTTAACGTCAATATCTAATTCAATCATTAACTCTTCGCATTCTTTAAATATCTCTTCAAATATTGATTGGCAATTATTACGTTTATTTTCTAAATTTGAAATAACATCGTCAATACAGTTTTTAGCACATAACACATCATTATTTATGCCTTGAAGAATACGACTCATTGGAGCTGTCACACATAAAATATTTGATAAACATTGAATTGCGATTATAAATTCACAACTGCACATAGCTGTTAATAAACTTTTAGCTTTAGATGAAGAGACAAGTTCATTCCATTCAGAAATTTTAGTTAAAGCATCAATCGTATAGGGTATAGATTTTTTAAATATCATAACACTGTCATGGCGTTCTATCCAGCGGGTCTCACATAAACTTTGTAAACGAGGCTGACCATCCAGGACAGTTTTTAAGATAAAATTTCTTTTAGATGAACAATTGAAAAACTCTATTATTTCTTTCATTAATCCTACGCTGTTCCTAATACTTTGTACTGATGATGATTTTGAGATAGAGAGATTCAATGCATGATTTGCACATGGGCAATGGATAGCATTTTTGGCATATGATTGAATTTTTTGCACAGCTCCTCGCACTAACGATACCATAACTGAACAACCGTCTGTTCCAATGCCCACGCAGTATTTAAGATCTAAATCAAATTTTTGTAATAATGAAATTACTGCGTCACCCAAAACTTCACCATTTAATTTTGGTTCTAAGTTTTTTTCTGTATCTGTATTGTAAACATATGCATGACAATCGATAAACGCAATAAAATTTTCTTTTACAACTGTTTTATGTACGTATCGTATAACTAAACTCATTTGAGATGAATGACTAATGTCAGTAGTTTCATCAAAAATAACGGAATAGAATTTTGATTCTTTTATTTCTTTTAAAATTATTTCTGTTACAATTGTTTTACAACAATCAATTAGTTCATTCTGAACAACAGGACTGATATATGTAGCTTTAGAATGTGTAGTTTTCAAATGCTTTTCTAGAATTAAATCCCCAGAATTGATTCGGTAATGTAGAAGTTCACGAAAGTTACCTTTATTAACTATAGAATTTTTTACGAGATCATTTTCAAAAAAATTACCGTGATCACGGTGGCCCCGAAAGGGAATATTCTGTCGACCTAAAAATATAATAGACTCCACAATAGGTTTCAAACGATTCCGGTTTTCTTCAACCTGTTTTTTTCTCTCGGTATTTATCAAATTTATAACTTCATTTTTTGGATTATTAAAAGTAGTCATAAAATTATCTGCAACTTCAACACAAGCTACATGATAATGGTTTCTACTATGAACTTCTAGATCTCCGTCTTTACCTAGGAGCTTGGCATATTTTTGAAGTGGTTTAGAAACAAATTTTAATAATTGAATAGTTTTATATCGACCACCTTTATCACTAAACAAAACACAATATTTACAAAACAATCCAGACATCTTTTTAGAATATGTCAACCATTTATATTTCTCAAAATAAATTTTACTTAGGTACCTCTTTTCTTCTTTGCCTTTTTTGGAATGTATAGAAAATGGATAAACAAAATCAATATCAGGTATATTACTCGATTTTATCAATACAGCACGGTCATGGTCAGTTATACTAATGTTAGATTCTTTTAAAAAGTTTGCTATATCTAAATTAAATGTGATAGTGGCACTACCAGATGAAATACTAGTTACTGGTGTATTCAGCGATGATGAACTTGCAGATGTCTGTGCGGTTATATTAATCATAGTGTCATTTTTCATTTTTTTGCTGTTATTGTCAGGATCATTGTCAACATCTTTGCGTTTTAACCATTGACTCAGTAAATTGGACATGGTAGTTAAAAGGTAAGATTATTATTTGCACGAGTACAAAATAATACTATACACGACGACCGTGTGTTGAATTGATGACGGCACAATGGCGCGTATATAAAATATAGCGTGCACGGGGATACGGGATGTTAAATCAGTTGCAAGTCGCAAGTGTACGAATAACGATTGTATGGCGAACAGGCGAACGGAACAGTCGAACAAACACAACACATTTTCATAAATATCATATTTAATTTTTCATAGATAAGTATCAGATAAGTTATCAGTTTATCACAATAACGAAATGACCCATCGTGACCATTAATTAGGTAACCATTTCGACAG
>NW_019102353.1:0-2821 GCF_001856785.1 Myzus persicae
ATATATATATAAAATATAATAACGATGATTGTGTATAGGTAGGTCGACCCGATACTGTAACATTTTATGCGTTTATTGTTTTTTTTTTTTTTTTTTGCGTTAATAGGACTTTCTTCGCCGCCGCGAGTTATGTTATTATTACGACCACCGATAAGTTATTATACTTTTTGTACCTACGGTCTGTGCGTCGTCGCACCGCAATTGACTGTTTCCAAGCAAACCGGAATCTGGATTTCACCACGTCCGTATTGTTGTCATTGTCAGTATAATATAATAAACTAATGACGTGTTGAACGCCCGTAATAATTATTTTAATTATTTTTAACATGAATTGTGGGACGGTGCAAATTGTTTTGCTTCAGACTGATTTTTCGTAAGGATTTCGTCGTCGCGGTTACTTATATTTACAACAAGGAACTATCCAGAATTTGTAAGAAATCAATACGATTTATTTACAAATAAAATAAAGTATAATATATAGCTGCTATTGTTATATAGAATGATTTTCTTAAAGATATATTTCAGAAATTATAAATTATAATGCTATATACCAGAAAGCGTTCAGAAAACGGAATTGTAATAGAACACAAGGGAATTTAATCGATTCATAACTATTAGTAATTTATTTACTTAAAATTATGTTCTATAATTTGACTTCATTTTTTGATGATATTGTAATTAAGTAAAAAATCAACTTATAACGTCCCACTCGATATTTTTCAAATTAAGTTAGAAAAACCCAAAAACACACTTTCTTATGATCCGTGCATTTTCCCTGAAGCGGGAAATATCGAGCCCAGTTTCAATCGGATTTTAGTCTGCAGCCGCCAGTCGACGACTACTCGAAATAATATTATAATATCAGCTAGGTTGCTACCCAACCCAACCTAAAGGTAACCGACTTACCTATAGCGATTACCGTGGTATATATTATTATGTTTTTATTATTATACGTATCAACCTCGTACACAGCGTTCGACGTTTCGAGGTGCTAAAGTATTATGGAAATAGTAATCCCGAGAACGGTTTTCGCATATTATCTTTCGTCTACGACCGACAACCACCAACACTCGCTTTTGTCGATATAAAAGTCTATATGTAGTAATATAAAGTACAGCCGACGACGACGAGGCGTATATTATGTTGCTTCCATTTCCATTTTTTTTTCAATTTAAATATTCAAAGATAATGTTTTATTAAGAAATGTGTTTTTCTAAAACGTACATTATTATTTATAATATTCAATTTGCGTAAAGTATCGGGATAATACCGTTCGTCTCACATTTTCATGTATTTTTTTTCAGACTATGCAAATACAAATTGTCGTCCTAAGGTACTGCACACAGTAATTTTGCACGTCTATATTATATTCGGGTATAATGATATAGCGTCGTGTGCACAAAAATAAATTATTTTTCTTGCCCATTATAAACTCTATAATTATTGCATACAGGTTTTTCTGGTCGGATTTTATAATACTTTAACTAAAATTCTTCGACGAGCTAATGAACTCAGAGTTTTTTTCAAAAATTCATTATAAATTGTCTATTAATGATGACAGTGTGTCATCATAGGTATAATATTTAAATATTTTTAAAGTAAATTAAGCATGGATTTTTAGTATTATTACTATCTCAAAAACTCACTACTCGTAATAATGTTCTGTAAATGTGTTTTTTTTTTCTTCAAAATTATGAATTTATGATAACTATTAAGAAACGAATACAGCCAATTAACAAGAAAATATTTTTAGTGAAACGGTGCTCTATATACTATTGAGTTAATAGTATCTATATATGTCTTATATAATATTCATTATCGGTGCATTATTTTAGAGAGCACCTTTATATAATGTAATCGGTTAAAACTATTCAAACTCTATTGTATAAGTTTTGTCTACATTTTGTGACGTTGGTATTTACATTTAGATTCCTTCATCATGATCGAAATAAACCACTAGAATTTCATCAAAATCTAGTAATTTTGACTAAAATTACTGTTAAATACAATGAATAGTTTAGACTGCACTGATTATTTGAAAATTACTTCTTGGAAGTTGGAAATCACATTCAAAGTTTGACATTTAAAACATCTTTGCCTTGGTAAATTCTAAACAATATATTGCACTCAGCTCTCAAATGTTGTGCTGCAAGACCGTTCCACTTACAACTTAACGAGTTTTAATCCACCAAACAGTATAAATATCTCCGAAATTAAAATTAACCAAAAAAACCCACATTGAAATCATAGGAATGATTATATTATTTATAATTGGCCGGAGAATAGATAACTCGGCAAAAATATCCACATTTGGTTGCCCAGCAAGAGCCGTAACAGATTTATTTAAAAAAAATAATGTTGTGTAATACGAAATCAAAATATAATCAGTCACTTTTTCAGCAGTTATGTCATAACTACATACACACTTAACAGAACCAACTTGTGAGTACCCATAAGTACCTACAAATTGTATTCTACCTTAAAACTATAGTGAATTTTATTATCATTCTAATATTATTGGAGTCGTTTTCCTTCGATGGGGTAACGTACGACTGCACGAGCACACGGTAAATAATGAGAAATCACTATATTATGTAAGCATGAGTATTATAGGTACGCATAATACATTCCTAACAACCCTTAATAATTTAGCGTTTCACGGCGAGATAATATGTCGTAATTATTGCCACCGCACTACATATTATTATCGTGTACTTGACACTGTGCAGAGCGGTGCATAGGTAAGTATATTATTTTATCGCGGAAATCGTTGTGTTATAATACAATTACTCGTTTTACAGGGTCACCATTTCAAAAAAAA
>NW_019102354.1:0-2819 GCF_001856785.1 Myzus persicae
CCTAAATATCGTCCGGCGCAGTTGATGTATAACCTTTTTGAATCCCATAATTTTTCTTTCCTTACCTGTGATTTCTGGCGCAATTGACATACACCCTAATAGTAATTACTAAAATGTTCAAAAGACTCTGGCGTCCATGTATTTCCCCTTAAAATCTTAGATCATATATTATAGATGGTGCCATCCACACCCATAAGCGACGAGAGTCACTATACAATATGGAATGTATAGTTTCTAAAACAATCGAATCATTCAAAATTCAAAACTTTATTTTTCCGCCTGAAATTGTTTTCTTTGATACCCATTTAAAATAATTGATGTACCTATCGATTATATAGTATTAAATATACTGTTCTACTGTTCTCGTATACAATTTAAATTTGTACAATATAGGTACTCAACAATAATATTTTTATAGATAGTATTGTATAATATTTCTAATTTTTAATCAAAATATTAAATAACCAACAATTTGCATTTTATAATGTTTAGGTAATGTGTCATATGATATTTCATTAAAAAATAATTCTGCTGAAAATTATCATTCGAATGAGGCTTGCGATGAATATTGGGAGCATCAAGAGCAAGTATTCAACGGACTTCAAGAAGAAAACACCATTGAAGATATAAATAGTATAGAAAAACATGTAAGGTTAGTAAATCGTCACTTTTACTTGATCGATGGCTTAGTTAATGTATTTACTGGTATTGTAATTTATATAACACGCACTGAACAGCAAGCAGTTAGCACCTATTTAGTTATTTTAAGTACCTAATTAAGTACCTATACAAAACAAATAAGCTTTATATCAACTAATTCAGTATGTAGTTTATTATTACCTATACATTTTCAAGAAATAATATTAAAATTACTGCGTTCAGTGTATGCCTATAAAGGTACCCAGGTACTTATATTGCTTACAACGTTTATTCTTGCCTTATAATTTTAACCACATTATTTAAAACTAATATTTAATATTATTCTATTGCTCTGCCAAGAAAACAGAAAAATGTTAGTTTTTCCTCCGCTAAAGCATATTTAGATTTCCAGAATAATCTGATAATGTTTATGCAAATTATGTGGATAGTATAATATGAGATATGGATAATGATAAGATGAATTTATTTTATTTTATGAGTTATGTTCCTACAACCAATGTAACGTATAATAAAGCTCTACTTTTAAGTGATTTACAATAAATTGCTAAGCATGAATATTATTTATTAGAATATTTATTATATTTTGCGCGATAAATACGCTTGATATAAATTAATAATCAAATAAAAATATAGTTATAATAATGTAATAAATAATATACAAAATACGGCTTTCGAGTTTTATCATAGTATAAGTACCGATTAAATTTATAAATCATTATAAATCTTTCCCAACAATTTTTATAATATTATCATATATTAATTTGATAATGATTACCATAATTAAAACATTTTTATAAAAGAAACCTATATAGTATTGTATAATGTGTTTTGTATTGTTTAATTAATCTCAAAAATACGTATTTGTAACGCCGTAACGGTTAAGTAACTAATATCACCAAAAAGATATAAGTACCTATATACAATGTATTCAAATATTTTAGATGTACGATTGGAAGGTGTAAATTTAGATTTGCCACAGAAAAGAACTTGCTGTATCATAGAAAATTCCATTTGGAGGACACATTTAAATGCATAGAATTCGAATGCCAGTATACCAATTCAAAGTGGTTATCCATGATGACACATTTGTGGAAAAGTCATGCTATAGACATAGGAATGTACGGTTGCAACCAATGCGGTTTCAAGACAAATAGGTATAATATTGACTAATTATGTATGCTTAAACAAATATTTTTAAGTGTTGTATAAACGAAAATAAAAATCTAAAACTTTACGAAGAAAAAAAAATATATTAATATTATAATATAATGCCAATTTAAAACCTCAAATCATAGAATATAATTAATGGGGAGGGGAGAGAGTTAACAAACAATACCATAATACTTAATTAGTTAGGTACATATCTCTGAACGAAAAATATAATTATTATTTTTATAACGTTCTCTATAGCGATAATCAATGGTTTCTTTGTTCGCAAGTTTGTTTTTTTCTTTGTTAACCTGACGATATAAGGAATCTCTTAAATACTTATTTTAAAAATTAATACACTGATTGTATTTTAAATAATAAAAACAATTTTTTTAATGAATTGAAACGTTAATGTGCTATTTTTTTTTAAAAGAATTAAAAAATAAATCAATAGTGTTCTACCTATACCTAAATTGTACATCGTGTCTCATACATTATTTTATTATTATATTACAACTTTTTTGGCGATTATTTCATTATATTAATTCCATGCACTTATAATATATGCCTAATATAATATGTATTATGTGTAATGTATTCAGAATGTTAATATAGTGCTGTTGTCACCAAAAACATAATTACTAAATTATTGAAATCCATGCATTTTCAGCCTGTACAAATTAAACACTTTTCATGCAAAAATTCACGAACAAGATAAACCGTATTTGTGTCCGGAGTGTAAGAAAGGATTCAAAACGATCAAACAGCTCAGAAATCACAAGGTAAAAGTATATCCAAATTTATAACAAAACATGTATTCCCAGTTCCCATACTCGTCAGTATTCATATATTCCTCCATTTATTATTATCAACTAAAATGGTGTGGTTATAAAAAATTGAAAAAGATTGGAAATTATTAATCAGTATATTACATAAAGATAAACGTCGTAAATTTTAACCTCTGTGATCTCTTCCTGCTTGTATAAAAACGCTTTTGCAAAGGTATTTTA
>NW_019102355.1:0-2757 GCF_001856785.1 Myzus persicae
ATTTTTTAGCACATATTTATGTACATATTTTTGTTGTATAAATACATACTTTGGTTAAATAAATACATATAAATCCGAGCCCTAATTATTACCGTCTAAAATTAGTGGAAATCCCATGAAGTACAGCGGAAATCGATGATGATAATATTTTAATATCCCCCCGAAAACCGACCACAACCGCCGAACATGTACTATGTAGTGATTACGATTTACATTTTACACTTTTACAGTATTATTATTACACTGATCAGTGACTAATTGTTAATAGTAAAAGTGAACTGCGAGCTTTGTCAACTCTTTACTCTATTACAGTGACTCTGTACACTGTTTTAAGCAATACGCGTTTTTTTTTTGTTGAAAATAGCGGTGATCTGGTGAGTACTATTACCTATTATTTATTTAAATTTTAAATTATTGTAGTAAGCGTATAGTATAGTCATTAGTCAGTCAATTTAAGTTTTAAGCTATTTTATATTGCCTATATAGTATATTTATTTCGTTTGATCATAGTTTAAACTTTAAGATTCTTACTATACAAAACTGTACAATGGTACAATGACTGCAGGTAACGCTCAAAATGTATCTTCAAATGTAAATATTTTTAGCTTAAACTACATAGTTTTTTATCACAATATCACACTTTGACTATTGACTATTAAAATGCGAATTTTAAATAATAAAATATATTTTTTCAAGTGTCAACTGAATTGATTAAATGTAGATGAACACAAATCCATGTTAATTTACATTATTATTAGGTATCTCCCATGGGTTTGTCATCTTATGTTGAATAATTTTGTACTCTGACCTCAGTTTTTAAATCATTATCCATTATTATATTGAGTCCAACTTAATTTTTCTCAAATCAAATATTATATCTTAGTATCTAGCATGCCGCATGGTGAATGTATTACTTTATACCAATTACATAAAAATACAATTAAAAGGTAGGATACCTAATACCAAGTTACCTACCTACCCAGATATTTTTATTATACAATAAACAATACATGAATACAAAACCCAGATAAATATTTGGAAACTATTTAATATTTTATTATGTTAAGTTATAGACCATATTATAGTTATGGTAGCCATATCATGTTTATTCATAACTTTTTAGTTAATCTATTTATCTTAGAAGTGCCCTTGTAATACTAGCTAAATATAATTAATTAGGTATCCCTATACCCGGTTGCATAAAAGCGATGATTAAATTAGTTTAATGGTTTGTTTTAATGAATGATTAAATACTTTTAATGAACCGATAGTGTTGCATAAAAGATCTATTAATACTACTTTTGGTTTATACCTAGTATGTGGTTTTTGATAATTTTGTTATCACCAAATTGCGAAGATAATATTAATTGTCAGTACAAAATTGATAATGTACTCATGAATAATTTATAATGATAATATTATGGTGATTGCCAATTGGTAAATACGAATTACGAATTGTTATACGTCCGATTGATGTGTATTGTGTTTTGTACTTTCGTAACGAAAGTTTCGAAAGTAAATTTGTTGAAAGGTGCAGGTACCTATAAAACTGAAAATGGAAAATAGTGTGTCTGATGTTAAGAAGAGACAGCGGGGTAAAAATTTTACGGAACGCGAAAAAGAATTTTTGATTGATCTCATTTTGCCATATAAATCAGTTATTGAAAATGTTAAAGTAAGTATTTTTTTAAAATTTAAATTCACTGAATAAGTTTGTTTGTTATAATAAAGTACTTATTAACATATTGTATATTAATATTAGGTATTGGTCATAAAAATATTTAAGTATAAATATTTACTACCTAGGTACCTAATAACATTTTTTTTCAATTATATTTCTGCATTGATTTAAAATAATGTTTATAGACTGATGCTGTGTGGAACAATAAAAAAAATGAGGCATGGTCAGAAATTGTTGATGAATACAATGCAATTCAGACGTCTGGTATTAGAAATATAGGCCAAATAAAACATATGTATGATACTAAAAAAAGGGAAGCCAGAAAAGAAAAAAGTCAGTACAAGGTCTGTATAATGTTATAAATTGTTAGAATCGTTACCGTACCCATTTATAGCAGTAGTATAATATGTAGTACTTTCTATTTAAAATTACTATTAATAATAATATTTGATAAATTTGTCTTTAATTGTGAAATTATAGTATAAGTTAATGAGTGGTACTCCCCTGCCTATTTGTTAAAAATTTGAATCTTTCTTGCTGAAATCATCTCTACAACATCACAACAATTTAAATTTGTACAGTTCATTAGTATAATCACCCAATTTGATTAGCATGATATAATGGTTTAGAGAAATTACTTACCACACTATGTTCCTATGTTAGTGTTTTCATAATTATATATTTAATTTAGGTGCAGCATTACAAAACTGGAGGTGGTACAAATCAGTCCACATTATCAAATGTTACACAAAAAGTAATAGGTCTACTCGGTGACAGGATGGATCCACTTTTTAATAATGTTGATTGTGATGCTAACTATAATGCTAGTTAGTAGAACATTTCTACATTAATAGTATAAGATAAAGTTACATGAAACATTATTTAATGAACAAATTTATTAATTTATTCAGGTCATGATATAAGTGGTGACCAGATAATTGTAGAAGAAATTTCGGGGAATGAATTTAGTCTTCTTTGTTCAGGTAGGTATATAATTAATAAAATAAATCTAATGTTATCATTAAACAGATATCCAGCATGTTACATGTACATCAGTATAGTTTATTCTCCAAAAA
>NW_019102356.1:0-2813 GCF_001856785.1 Myzus persicae
ATTAAGTATCGCTCAGTATAATAGCCCCCCGAAAGCTAGATAATAGTCACTCGATGTGCGCATTTATATCCGACCGTTATATTCTTTGAAACTTTGAAAGCTAACACTTACAGTAAAACTTTCTCAAATTATTAGTGCAAAGTATTAAAATATTAGCAAAAAGATTGAGCATTTTTTCGACAAAAACTTAGGCGTGTTACTCTCGGGGTCGACCATTTGCAAAAATTCTACAGATACACTCAACCGGTACAAAATGCAAGCTTAACTGTACAATTAACGCATTTCTTAGACGAATCGAAAATCAACCACTTGGTTTAATTTTAACTTAAAGTAAGACAAAACAGCATTACTCTTTTATAACTTATAACAACTTATAACTCATACAACTTTTATATCTTCGGGTGTGTTGTCTGTAGATTTTCCATCCCAAGCTTAAAGAAAAAAGTCAACTTAAAACGAATGGACAAAAATCGAATCTCCAGTCCTGCAATAATAGGCTGGTGACTTATACAGATTTTTTGGTGTACATTTATGTATATTTTATCAATCTAGTTAGTCGTATGATTACGATTAAACGATATAAAATTATTGTTTTTTGTGTACTTACTATAAATACTATTATTAAAAATATAATGTGCATGAAATATTATTCAGTTCCCATTGTTATCGATGACCGTGTCAATTGTGAAATTCGTATCGTTGATATTTTCGCATTTAGTGCTATCAGGGTTTTTTTTTATAGATTTTTTTCTTCATTTTTTTCGTCACTATAGTCACCACTACAAAACGTGTTGTGTACGTCAAATATTGTTTACATAAAGCGGATAGCGACGCGACACGGGTCACAGGTAATTTCGTTAACTGATCTACTTAGTACTTACCTTGATTTTACTTTATTTATTTTTTAACATTACACAGCGAAAATACAGACCAAAGGTATTCGTGTTAAAATATATTGTACACCGCTCGTCAGTCGGTCGTTCATTTTTTGTCGCCCATGACATTTTGTTGTACACACATTTTACGGCTTAAATTTTACAATATTTATGAGGTCGACCGGACTTGACACGCCCGACAAATTATTATACTGTCCATTATAACATGTACGCGTGGGGCCCGTCGGATATATTATATATCGGAGATCGGGAATTGCGCATTTTTTCGTACTGTATTTTATACGATTTCGACGGAGCAGTTCGGAGGATCCGTTTACGGATTCCGAACTATTGGTATGATATACCATATAATTCCATATTATAATATCGTTGTTGTTGTTGTTGCCGTTCGCTTTCCAAATATATTCACTACCGCTGCACACGCACCGTGTACACGCGGGCGGGTTACATATTAATATTATATATAGTCGTGTTGTTCGCGCAGTAGATAAAAACATTCCTACACACACATATATATATATATATAAGTATATACTCTATATTTCTCGCGTAATCCTCCCCCGGAGCCGATGTAATAACGTCAATAAAGCTAAATCGCCTGAAAATAAAACGTTCTACCCGTGCATATATAATCGTTTTATATTACTTCTGTTCGTGTGCGTGTGTATAATAATATTCGTACGGAGAGTTTCTTTTTATTCCTCCGCCGAGATTTATCGTTTCCGGACGTAATCGACTAGTATTCCTTGTGTGAACGCACACCAACAGTATTATTGTATAATGCTTCTGTAATATTGTTACGATCGCGAGCGGTCGGTATATCGTAGTATATTATTGTAATAGCAGTGTACACGCTGCATACATATATACATAGTAATAATAATGTTATGCGTACGCGTCACCTGCACCGTCGTAATGCTCCGTCCGCGCGTATAAGTTGGGTAAATTAAGGGCTGTTTGTCGTCGGTCAAGTACCCACGGTAAAACAGAGATCCGGCACCGGACGAGTGACGTTTCGATATCCCCAGAACACGCTTTTAGGGATCGTGTCGCGCGAGGATCGCGTCCGGATGCGCTGACGGCGGCGAGAGACGAGCGGACGGGATTCAGATTCGAGAGCGGAAATAATGTATTCTAACCTACCGGTCGGGATAAATGCGATTAGGGGTGGGCCGAGGGTGCCCGCAGTATAAATTACGGTCGATGGTTTTGTTGACCAGCAAATTCGATAAGTGAACTAGCGAAAAAGAGGAGGAAAAAAAAAGAACGCTACTGAAATGCAATTTTGTATGGCGTGATGGTGTGTGTGTGTGTGTGTGTGTGTGTGTGTGTAAATCTACCTTAGGTACTTGTGAACTTTCCCGTGGTCGGTATAACCTTTTTTTTTTTTTATTATTTGTGAGAGTGAGATAAAATGACAATTCGGTAAGAAACATGACGTGATAACCGTCGAACGGACTGCCGCGGTTGAGTTAAATTATTTTAAACTAAATACCTATTATGCGCATACCAATTTTGCGATCAGGTAGTTCAGAGAGGCGTCTTATTCTGGAGGAGGAGATAATTGAATATTAATAATTTTAACACGCCTGCCGCTGTAAGCACACACACACACACACACACACACAATACATATTTGTAATAAATATACATACATTATAGTCTCTAATAAGTTTTGATAATTTATGACGTCGGATCAGTCCGGAACATTTGGCCAGCTTTTGACTGGTCCGCGAAGCGCTATTATTAATAACGTGAAATTAACTTGACGGCCGTCCTCGCCACCGCCCACGTGCCACACGCCCACAGTTCTGAAATTACGGTTTTTAACGCTCATTCACACACACATGTCTCCCGTCACAGTTGTCCGCTAAACTATCGGTAGGCAACACTTTTTTCGAGGGTCTAATCTATAAT
>NW_019102357.1:0-2815 GCF_001856785.1 Myzus persicae
CTTTTAAAGAATTGGTTGTGAGTGAAGTAAGTTAATTAAGTAAAATATTATCTTATTAGGTTCTCTAATAAAGTATGCTAATCATATTTTTTTTGCTAGGTATCTAAAGCAGACGCTGACTCGGATAATGTTCCAATTAATTCAAATTGTGTGAACACAATTAGTCCAATTGATTTATCTACTTCAAAGAATGATAGTCCGGTGCAACCAATACTCAATTTCTTCCCATCAACTAATGGTAGAAGGTTTTCTGCTGTGTGGTATACATACAATTGGATTGAGTATTCTATTACTGAAGATTCAATTTATTGTTTTGCTTGTCGTCATTTTTTATCTCTTACGAACAACCCAGGAACTATAATAGGGAAAATACCATTTGTTAATTACGGTTTAAAATGCTGGAAAGAACCAAAAAAAACTTTAAATAGTCATTGTAAAAATAAGAAACATTTATTAAGTATGAGTCGTTGGGTGGATTATCGTAATATTCAACAAAATGTACAACAATCAATTGCTTGTAGTCTGAATAAAGCTAGACAAAAGGATATTCATGAAAACCGATTGCACGTTTATTTTTTGTTAAAATCTGCACTATTTCTTGCAAAACAAGGATTAGCCTTCCGTGGTCACAATGAGATGATTAGTTCAAATAACCGAGGTAATTACATTGAATTATTAGAAACATTTGCTGATGATAAACTTCTAGTTCGCTTACGTTCAAGATATGGGCATTATACAAGTCCCAGTTACCAGAATGATTTAATAAAGGTACTGGCTGAATGTACTAGAGAAAGTATTTTAAACAAAATGTCATTATTTGGTGCTTTTGCTATTCTTGTTGACGAAACCAAAGATGCTTCCAAAAAGGAACAATTAAGTTTTGTGTTGAGGTTTGTTGATAAAGATTTTGATGTTTATGAGCATGCACTAGGATGTTTTCATATGACAAATTCAACTGCTCAAAGTTTATCAGATGAAATAATAAAAATTGTAAGTGCAAATAAATTGGATATTAATAAATGTGTAGCTCAGTGCTATGATGGTGCAAGTGTCATGAGTGGTTGCTTCACTGGTGTTCAAGCAAGAATACAATCGATTGTTCCACACTCAATATACATTCATTGTTATGCACATCGTTTGAATCTCTGTTTAGTGCATACATTAAATAGTATTTCTGCTATAAGTGAATTTTTCCAAACAGTACAAGGGCTTTACAAGTTTATTATGAATAGTCAAAATCGCTATGAGCTATATGTTGAAGTACAAAAACAAAAAAAACAAGAAATAATTCATTTAGAAAGGTTAGTAGAAACTCGATGGGCCTATTGGTACAAATCATTAAAAAAAATCAATATTCGCTTTAAGGAAATTCGTGAAGTTCTCAATGTACTATCATTAAAAGGTGATGAAAAATCTAGAGTGATGGCAATAGGATATCTTGAAGAAATATCATCTCAGAAATTTATATCAATTCTGATTTCTATGGAATCTATACTGGAAATAGTTCACTGTGCATCAAATGAATTACAAAATAGTAAACTTTTACTTCCTTCTGCTATTCAACTAATAAATGTAACCAAACAAAATTTGTTGAATATACGTTCAAATGAAGTTTGGCAGAAACTTAAAAAAAAAATTGTAGTTAAAGCTAAAGAAAATGATATAGAACTAGACATTAAGAAGATCCAGAAAAGAAAGCAAGTTCTCAACCAGAACCTTCAAGATTATGTTGTTTCATCAACTGTGGGCAAAAATATTACAAAAT
The DNA here is from genome assembly GCF_001856785.1 of Myzus persicae. Lineage (NCBI taxonomy): Eukaryota > Metazoa > Arthropoda > Insecta > Hemiptera > Aphididae > Myzus > Myzus persicae. The sequence goes on from NW_019102357.1 coordinate 1,766, forward strand.
GTACTTCTTTAGAAAGTTTGAAAACAAATATTTATTTTGAAGCAATTGACAGGTTAGTAAAACTATATTTAAATTATCATTCCTTTTCAATAATAATACATAAATAATTTCTAAATTAATTTTCAGATTTACAGTTGAATTAAATTCAAGATTTTCAAATGATGTATGTGATGTATTAATGGTAACAGAAATTTTTAATACTTCTAGTTTAGAATTTTTTAATCCAGATTCTATTTACTTAAAACGCTTTGTTGAACACTATAATTATTTCAAAATTGACAATATTCTTTTAACATCAGAATTTTTATGTGCTAAAACCTTATGCCTTTCAGAACACTATGAAAACTTAGATCTGTTTAAGATTTCGCATATACTCCACAAAGTTCAGAATGCTTTTCCTGAAACATTAAAAATAATTTCAATCTTAATGACTTTGCCAGCAACAACAGCTACAAATGAAAGATTTTTCTCATCTCTTAAAAGAGTAAAAAATTATTTAAGGTTAACCATGGGGGATGATAGATTGAGTGACCTTTTGGTTATTAATGTTGAAAGTACTGAAGCATCTAAAATAAATTTAGAAAAAGCTGTTGATAAATTTGCACATTTAAAAGAACGCCGTTATCCATTAACATTTTAATCTTATGATTATATTTTATATTATTTTTATTAAAAAATGTTAATTTTATATAATTATTTATAGCAATTACATTTTTTATTAAACAGCAGATTATTCATCTTAAAAGTATATAATGTATTTATGTATATTGTTAATTTTCTTGTTGTATTTTTTAAAAAAGTATATTATTATATTATTTATCAAGGTCAACACCTTGACCAAAAATCAACAGAATGACAAAATGGATGTATTTTGTCATAGTGTTTAGTATTTAGATGTGACTGTAAATACTGACAACGTTTGTAAATCAGTATTATAAGGTAGGTACCTATAACCTGTTTATTATTAATTTATACATAACTCAGTAATTCTCCTATTTGACTGTATTAAATATTAGACAAAACACAAAAATGTTTATATTTAATACTTAT